>NC_139742.1:15000-32500 GCF_964211835.1 Anser anser | reverse complement strand
GTCGACAGAACCGACCCCCGAGCCCACGCCGCCACCGACGCCGCGCGACCCCTTTTCGTGCGCCGGCTCCCCCAGCCGCAAGTGCTCGCTCAGCACCGCTTCAGGAGCAGAGTCCCCGCTCTCTCCTATAGACGGACACAAAAGTCACCGCCCCCGAAAAGCTCCAAGACCTTTTCAAGAGTCCCGCAGCGAGGCACCCGAGAGCAACCGACTTTTACCTCGACG
Source organism: Anser anser (assembly GCF_964211835.1). NCBI lineage: Eukaryota > Metazoa > Chordata > Aves > Anseriformes > Anatidae > Anser > Anser anser. Next base: position 32,275 of record NC_139742.1, on the reverse strand, counting down.
TAACTGGAGGCAGAAAGAAACAGCGACGCCTACGACACCTTCCGAGCCGTCGCACGACCTACTCATCTACCGCTAGCCCCACGGCACGCCGCCAAGTCCCGTCCGAGTCAGGGTAGACGTGGCCGCCGTTCCCACAGCCCGACCGTCAGCGACCTCCTCCAGGCGGGCAGACGGGGCGCCCTCGGTAGGACACGGGTAGACCAGGCGGCCACAGGGGGACACGGTACACCTCCCGACCGCGGGAGGACACGGGGAGACCCGCCGGCCGGGACCGAACGCCGTCGGTCTGCCTTCCTTCGCTTTTCGCACGGGCCGTTCCGGCCCTTTTCGGAACTTTTCGGGCCTTTTCGGACCTTTCCGGCGCTTTTCGATGCTTTTCGCGTGGACGGACCCACTCGGGAACCGCGCGACCGACCGACAGACGGATGCCTTCGGACGCGCGCGCGCGCGCGCGCGCCCGTCGGTGCCGGGCAGACCCCGACGCCGTTCTCGCGGCCGGCCCCGCTGCAGCGACCCCTACAGGTCGCCACGGGCTACGCAAACATGGCGACCGCGGCCGGGTAGACCTGGCGGCCGCGGGAGGACACGGGTACGTCAGGCGGCCGCGAGGGGGCGCGGGGGGGCCCGGTAGACCTGGCGGCCGCAGGAGAACACGGGGAGACTAGGCGGCCACGGGAGGACGCGGCACACCCGGCGACCGCAGGAGGACACCGGCAGACCCGCCGGCCGGGACCGAACGCCGTCGGTCGGTCTGCCTTCCTTCGCTTTTCGTACGGGCCGTTCCGGCCCTTTTCGGACCTTTTCGGACCTTTTCGGCCCTTTCCGGCGCTATTCGGTGCTTTTCGCGTGGACGGACCCACTCGGGAACCGCGCGACCGACCGACAGACGGATGCCTTTGGACGTGCGCGCGCGCGTCCCTCGGTGCCGGGCAGACCCCGACGCCGTTCTCGCGGCCGGCCCCGCTGCAGCGACCCCTACAGGTCGCCACGGGCTATGCAAACACGGCGACCGCATAGACCCGGCGGCCGCAGGAGGACACGGGGAGACTAGGCGGCCACAGGAGGACGCGGTACACCCGGCAACCGCAGGAGGACACCGGCAGACCCGCCGGCCGGGACCGAACGCCGTCGGTCGGTCTGCCTTCCTTCGCTTTTCGTACAGGCCGTTCCGGCCCTTTTCGGACCTTTTCGGGCCTTTTCGCACCTTTCCGGCACTTTTCGGTGCTTTTCGCCTGGGCGGACCCACTCGGGAATCGCTTGACCGACCGACCGACCGACGGACGCCTTTGGACATGCGCGCGCATGCGTCCTTCGGCTTCCGGGTAGACCCGGACGCCGTTCTCGGCCAGGCGTTTGCCTCTGACGTCAGAGCGACGGGCGGCCCGAGGCAACCGGGGGCCGCGGCCGCGAGCTCGCCTTCTCGAACACCCGCCTCCCCGTAGCCCGGCTACCGGCCCCTATTCGCCTGGGGCGGGTTGGGCTGGGGGGGAGCGACTTTGCACCACGCTAAGCAACTACACGTTTCGTTTTCACAGCACTGTTTTGCTTCGATATGCTTCTCCTGCCACTGCTACGCGTTGCTTTTCCTGACCCTGCTTGACTCTGCTTTTCCTGATAAGGCTTTCTTTTCCTTCCGAGGCTTTCCTTCGTCTCGCATTTCTTCCCTTTGCACTGCCGACCGTACCCAGCATGAGGGCCCTGCGGTCTTTGCCCCGCAGACGCCGGGAACCGGCAGGAGGGCTGGCCGCCAGCTCCTTGCATTTGCTTCGCTTCTCTTTGTTTCTCCTTGCTTTGCTTTGCTTTGCTCTGCTCTTCCGGGCACAGTTTTGCTTTTCCTTCTCTGCGTTCCTCTGCTGTTCTCGCCCCTGCTTTGCTTTCCTTTGCCTCAGATTGCTTTGCCTCAGATTGCTTTGCTTTTTTTTTGTTGTTGTTGTTGTTTCTTTTTTTCTTCTTCTTCTTTTTTTTTTTTTTGTTAATATAGATACATATTCATTTTATTGCTTTGTTTTATTTTTGGACCTTTTGGCTTTGGTTTTCCTGGCCGCGCTTTGCTTTGCCTGGCCCTGCTTGTCATTTCTTTTCATTATGCCGCATTCTTTTCCCTAGCAGGGCTTTGCTTTGCCTTGCTCGGCTTTCCTCTTCATTTCTCTGCTCTCCTGTGCTGCGCTAGGCTTCCTTTGCAGACCGTCCCGACGATTTTGCCGATGAGGCGATCGGTATATTTCGGAACGCATAAACCCTCAGACACACAGCTGGGCCTCCCCGCAGCCCGGACACTGTCCCCTCGCAACTCGAGGGTGGGGGCAGCAGGCCCGGCCACCCGACATGGTCAGTTCTGTGGCCCCAGCCGTGTGGCCTGCCGCTAGGCGGTCCCCACTGCTATTCGTCTGGGGACGGCGTTGGGTGAGGTTTTGAACGACGATCAGTAACTACATGATTCCCACAACTACATTGGATGGAAGGCAACAATCAATAAATAAATAAATAAATAAATAAAGATAAAACCAGGTAAAGCAAGACATGGTTCTTGCCCGCTGTCACGGCGGACTATGAGGTGTCAGGGAGGCCGGGGAGCGGGCGAGCAGGGTACAGCCACGTTGTGGTTTAACCCGGCTGGCAGCTAAACACCACACAGTCGTTCGCTCACCCTCCCCCCTCCCTCTCTGGGATGGGGGAGAGAAACGGGAAAGTGAAGCCGGTGAGTTGAGATAAAGACAGTTTATTAAGACAGGAATATAATAATATAAGGAATATAATAATAACAATAATAATAATAATAGTGATAATGATAATAGTATTAACAATAATAATGTGTAAGAAAACAAGTGATGCACAATGCAATTGCTCACCACCCGCTGACCGATGCCCAGCCTATTCCCGAGCAGCCGGCCCCACCACCCCGGCCAGCCACCCCTATATATTGTTTAGCCATCCGAGTCTGGCCGCCAGCTCTACCCGGCATGAGGGCCCTGCGGTCTTTGCCCCGCAGACACTGGGAACCGGCAGGAGGGCTGGCCGCCAGCTCCTTACATTTGCTTCGCTTCTCTTTGTTTTTCCTTGCTCTGCTTTGCTTTGCTCTGCTCTGCTCTTCCGGGCACACTTTTGCTTTTCCTTCTCTACTTTCCTCTGCTGTTCTTGCCCCTGCTTTGCTTTGCTTTGCCTCAGATTGCTTTTCTTTGCTTTGTTTGCTCTGTCTTTCCTGGCAATGCTTTGCTTTTCCTCGTGCTACTTCGCTTTGCTTTGCTTTGCCTTGCTCTGCTTTGCCTCCACTGGCCATGTTTTCTTTTGCTTTTTCAGGCCACACTTTCCTTTGTCTTGCTTTGCTTTGTATTCCTGCCACGGCTTTGCTTTACCTTCTCTGCTCTGCTTTGCTTTTCCTACCCCTGCTGTGCTTTGCCTTGCTTCCTCAAACTGCTTTCTTCCTTTTGCTCTACATTTCCTGGCACTGCTTTCCTTTTCCTTGTGCTACTACACTTTGCTTTGCTCTGCCTTGCACTGCTTTGCCTTTCCTGGACACGCTTTACTTTGCTTTTCCTGGCCCTGCTTTGCTTTTTTTTTTTGCCTTTTTTTTTTTTTTTTTTTTTACTTTAGATATATATTCATTGCATTGCTTTGTTTTATTTCTGGACCTTTTTACTTTGGTTTTCCTGGCCGCGCTTTGCTTTTCCTGGCCCTGCTTTTTCAGGCCATGCTTTCCTTTGTTTTGCTTTGCTTCGTATTCCTGCCACGACTTTGCTTTACCTTCTCGGCTCTGCTTTTCTTTTCCTACCCCTGTTGTGCTTTGTCTCGCCTCAAACTGCTTTCTTTCTTTTGCTCTACATTTCCTGGCCCTGCTTTGCTTTTCCTTGTGCTACTTTCCTTTGCTCTGCTCTGCCTTGCACCGCTTTGCCTTTCCTGGACACGCTTTTCTTTGCTTTTCCTGGCCCTGCTTTGCTTGGTCTTTTTTTTGCGTTTTTTTGTTTTGTTTGTTTCTTTGTTTGTTTGTTTGTTTTATTTTAGTATAGATACATTTTCATTGCATTGCTTTGTTTTATTTTTGGACCTTTTTGCTTTGGTTTTCCTGGCCACGCTTTGCTTTTCCTGGCCATGCTTTTTCAGGCCATGCTTTCCTTTGTTTTGCTTTGCTTCGTATTCCTGCCACGACTTTGCTTTACTTTCTCTGCTCTGCTTTGCTTTTCCTACCCCTGTTGTGCTTTGTCTCGCCTCAAACTGCTTTCTTTACTTTGCTCTACGTTTCCTGGCCCTGCTGGGACTTTCCTTGTACAAGTTTGCACTGCTTTGCTTTGCCTTGCTCTGCGTTGCCTTTCCTGGCCATGCTTTTTCGGGCCACACTTTCCTTTGTTTTGCTTTGCTTCGTATTCCTGGCCCCTCTTGGTTTTACTTTCTCTGCTCTGCTTTGCTTTTCCTACCCCTGCTGTGCTTTGCCTTGCCTCAAACTGCTTTTATTACTTTGCTCTACGTTACCTGGCCCTGCTGGGACTTTCCTTGTACAAGTTTGCACTGCTTTGCTTTGCCTTGCTCGGCTTTCCTCTTCATTTCTCTGCTCTCCTGTGCTGCGCTAGGCTTCCTTTGCAGACCGTCCCGACGATTTTGCCGATGAGGCGATCGGTATATTTCGGAACGCATAAACCCTCAGACACACAGCTGGGCCTCCCCGCAGCCCGGACACTGTCCCCTCGCAACTCGAGGGTGGGGGCAGCAGGCCCGGCCACCCGACATGGTCAGTTCTGTGGCCCCAGCCGTGTGGCCTGCCGCTAGGCGGTCCCCACTGCTATTCGTCTGGGGACGGTGTTGGGTGAGGTTTTGAACGACGATCAGTAACTACATGATTCCCACAACTACATTGGATGGAAGGCAACAATCAATAAATAAATAAATAAATAAAGATAAAACCAGGTAAAGCAAGACATGGTTCTTGCCCACTGTCACGGCGGACTATGAGGTGTCAGGGAGGCCGGGGAGCGGGCGAGCAGGGTACAGCCACCGTCCGAGTCTGGCCGCCAGCTCTACCCGGCATGAGGGCCCTGCGGTCTTTGCCCCGCAGACACTGGGAACCGGCAGGAGGGCTGGCCGCCAGCTCCTTACATTTGCTTCGCTTCTCTTTGTTTTTCCTTGCTCTGCTTTGCTCTGCTCTGCTCTTCCGGGCACACTTTTGCTTTTCCTTCTCTACTTTGCTCTGCTTTTCTTGCCCCTGCTTTGCTTTGCTTTGCCTCAGATTGCTTTGCTTTGCTTTGTTTGCTCTGTCTTTCCTGGCACTGCTTTGCTTTTCCTTGTGCTACTTCGCTTTGCTTTGCTCTGCCTTGCACTGCTTTGCCTTTCCTGGACACGCTTTACTTTGCTTTTCCTGGCCCTGCTTTGCTTGGTTTTTTTTTTTGCTTTTTTTTTTTTTTTTTTTTTACTTTAGATATATATTCATTGCATTGCTTTGTTTTATTTCTGGACCTTTTTACTTTGGTTTTCCTGGCCGCGCTTTGCTTTTCCTGGCCCTGCTTTTTCAGGCCATGCTTTCCTTTGTTTTGCTTTGCTTCGTATTCCTGCCACGACTTTGCTTTACCTTCTCGGCTCTGCTTTTCTTTTCCTACCCCTGTTGTGCTTTGTCTCGCCTCAAACTGCTTTCTTTCTTTTGCTCTACATTTCCTGGCCCTGCTTTGCTTTTCCTTGTGCTACTTTCCTTTGCTCTGCTCTGCCTTGCACCGCTTTGCCTTTCCTGGACACGCTTTTCTTTGCTTTTCCTGGCCCTGCTTTGCTTGGTCTTTTTTTTGCGTTTTTTTGTTTTGTTTGTTTGTTTGTTTGTTTGTTTGTTTTAATTTAGTATAGATACATTTTCATTGCATTGCTTTGTTTTATTTTTGGACCTTTTTGCTTTGGTTTTCCTGGCCACGCTTTGCTTTTCCTGGCCATGCTTTTTCAGGCCATGCTTTCCTTTGTTTTGCTTTGCTTCGTATTCCTGCCACGACTTTGCTTTCCCTTCTCTGCTCTGCTTTGCTTTTCCTACCCCTGTTGTGCTTTGTCTCGCCTCAAACTGCTTTCGTTACTTTGCTCTACGTTTCCTGGCACTGCTGGGACTTTCCTTGTACGAGTTTGCACTGCTTCGCTTTGCCTTGCTCTGCGTTGCCTTTCCTGGCCATGCTTTTTCGGGCCACGCTTTCCTTTGTTTTGCTTTGCTTCGTATTCCTGGCACCTCTTGGTTTTACTTTCTCTGCTCTGCTTTGCTTTTCCTACCCCTGCAGTGCTTTGCCTCGCCTCAAACTGCTTTCCTTACTTCGCTCTACGTTTCCTGGCACTGCTGGGACTTTCCTTGTACGAGTTTGCACTGCTTTGCTTTGCCTTGCTCTGCTTTGCCTCCACTGGCCATGTTTTCTTTTGCTTTTTCAGGCCACGCTTTCCTTTGTCTTGCTTCGCTTCGCTTTGTATTCCTGGCACCTCTAGGTTTTACTTTCTCTGCTCTGCTTTGCCTTGCCTCCAACTGCTTTCGTTACTTTGCTCTACCTTTCCTGGCCCTGCTGGGACTTTCCTTGTACGAGTTTGCACTGCTTTGCTTTGCCTTGCTCTGCTTTGCCTTTCCTGGCCGTGCTTTTTCAGGCCATGCTTTCCTTTGTTTTGCTTTGCTTCGTATTCCTGCCACGACTTTGCTTTACCTTCTCGGCTCTGCTTTTCTTTTCCTACCCCTGTTGTGCTTTGTCTCGCCTCAAACTGCTTTCTTTCTTTTGCTCTACATTTCCTGGCCCTGCTTTGCTTTTCCTTGTGCTACTTTCCTTTGCTCTGCTCTGCCTTGCACCGCTTTGCCTTTCCTGGACACGCTTTTCTTTGCTTTTCCTGGCCCTGCTTTGCTTGGTCTTTTTTTTGCGTTTTTTTGTTTTGTTTGTTTCTTTGTTTGTTTGTTTGTTTTATTTTAGTATAGATACATTTTCATTGCATTGCTTTGTTTTATTTTTGGACCTTTTTGCTTTGGTTTTCCTGGCCACGCTTTGCTTTTCCTGGCCATGCTTTTTCAGGCCATGCTTTCCTTTGTTTTGCTTTGCTTCGTATTCCTGCCACGACTTTGCTTTACTTTCTCTGCTCTGCTTTGCTTTTCCTACCCCTGTTGTGCTTTGTCTCGCCTCAAACTGCTTTCTTTACTTTGCTCTACGTTTCCTGGCCCTGCTGGGACTTTCCTTGTACAAGTTTGCACTGCTTTGCTTTGCCTTGCTCTGCGTTGCCTTTCCTGGCCATGCTTTTTCGGGCCACACTTTCCTTTGTTTTGCTTTGCTTCGTATTCCTGGCCCCTCTTGGTTTTACTTTCTCTGCTCTGCTTTGCTTTTCCTACCCCTGCTGTGCTTTGCCTTGCCTCAAACTGCTTTTATTACTTTGCTCTACGTTACCTGGCCCTGCTGGGACTTTCCTTGTACAAGTTTGCACTGCTTTGCTTTGCCTTGCTCGGCTTTCCTCTTCATTTCTCTGCTCTCCTGTGCTGCGCTAGGCTTCCTTTGCAGACCGTCCCGACGATTTTGCCGATGAGGCGATCGGTATATTTCGGAACGCATAAACCCTCAGACACACAGCTGGGCCTCCCCGCAGCCCGGACACTGTCCCCTCGCAACTCGAGGGTGGGGGCAGCAGGCCCGGCCACCCGACATGGTCAGTTCTGTGGCCCCAGCCGTGTGGCCTGCCGCTAGGCGGTCCCCACTGCTATTCGTCTGGGGACGGTGTTGGGTGAGGTTTTGAACGACGATCAGTAACTACATGATTCCCACAACTACATTGGATGGAAGGCAACAATCAATAAATAAATAAATAAATAAAGATAAAACCAGGTAAAGCAAGACATGGTTCTTGCCCACTGTCACGGCGGACTATGAGGTGTCAGGGAGGCCGGGGAGCGGGCGAGCAGGGTACAGCCACCGTCCGAGTCTGGCCGCCAGCTCTACCCGGCATGAGGGCCCTGCGGTCTTTGCCCCGCAGACACTGGGAACCGGCAGGAGGGCTGGCCGCCAGCTCCTTACATTTGCTTCGCTTCTCTTTGTTTTTCCTTGCTCTGCTTTGCTTTGCTCTGCTCTTCCGGGCACACTTTTGCTTTTCCTTCTCTACTTTGCTCTGCTTTTCTTGCCCCTGCTTTGCTTTGCTTTGCCTCAGATTGCTTTGCTTTGCTTTGTTTGCTCTGTCTTTCCTGGCACTGCTTTGCTTTTCCTTGTGCTACTTCGCTTTGCTTTGCTCTGCCTTGCACTGCTTTGCCTTTCCTGGACACGCTTTACTTTGCTTTTCCTGGCCCTGCTTTGCTTGGTTTTTTTTTTGCCTTTTTTTTTTTTTTTTTTTTTTTTTTTTTTTTACTTTAGATATATATTCATTGCATTGCTTTGTTTTATTTCTGGACCTTTTTACTTTGGTTTTCCTGGCCGCGCTTTGCTTTTCCTGACCATGCTTTTTCAGGCCATGCTTTCCTTTGTTTTGCTTCGCTTTGTATTCCTGCCACGGCTTTGCTTTACCTTCTCTGCTCTGCTTTGCTTTTCCTACCCCTGCTGTGCTTAGCCTCGCCTCAAACTGCTTTCTTTACTTTGCTCTACGTTTCCTGGCACTGCTGGGACTTTCCTTGTACGAGTTTGCACTGCTTTGCTTTGCCTTGCTCTGCGTTGCCTTTCCTGGCCGTGCTTTTTCCGGCCACACTTTCCTTTGTTTTGCTTTGCTTTTTATTCCAGGCACCTCTTGGTTTTACTTTCTCTGCTCTGCTCTGCTTTTCCTACCCCTGCTGTGCTTTGCCTTGCCTCCTCAAACTGCTTTCTTTCTTTTGCTCTACATTTCCTGGCACTGCTTTGCTTTTCCTTGTGCTACTTTCCTTTGCTTTGCTCTGCCTTGCACTGCTTTGCCTTTCCTGGACACGCTTTACTTTGCTTTTCCTGGCCATGCTTTGCTTGTTTTTTTTTTTTGCCTTTTTTTTTTTTTTTTTTTTTTTTTTACTTTAGATATATATTCATTTCATTGCTTTGTTTTATTTCTGGACCTTTTTACTTTGGTTTTCCTGGCCGCGCTTTGCTTTTCCTGACCCTGCATTTTCGGGCCATGCTTTCCTTTGTCTTGCTTCGCTTTGTATTCCTGGCACCTCTTGGTTTTACCTTCTCTGCTCTGCTTTGCTTTTCCTACCCCTGCTGTGCTTTGCCTTGCCTCAAACTGCTTTCTTTACTTTGCTCTACGTTTCCTGGCCCTGCTGGGACTTTCCTTGTACGAGTTTGCACTGCTTTGCTTTGCCTTGCTCTGCTTTGCCTTTCCTGGCCATGCTTTTTCAGGCCACGCTTTCCTTTGTCTTACTTTGCTTCGTATTCCTGGCACCTCTAGGTTTTACTTTCTCTGCTCTGCTTTGCTTTTCCTACCCCTGCTGTGCTTTGCCTCGCCTCAAACTGCATTCTTTACTTTGCTCTACGTTTCCTGGCCCTGCTGGGACTTTCCTTGTACAAGTTTGCACTGCTTTGCTTTGCCTTGCTCTGCGTTGCCTTTCCTGACCATGCTTTTTCAGGCCATGCTTTCCCTTGTCTTGCTTCGCTTTGTTTTCCTGCCACGGCTTTGCTTTACCTTCTCTGCTGTGCTTTGCTTTTCCTACCCCTGCTGTGCTTTGCCTCGCCTCAAACTGCTCTCTTTACTCTGCTCTACGTTTCCTGGCACTGCTGGGACTTTCCTTGTACCAGTTTGCACTGCTTTGCTTTGCGTTGCTCGGCTTTCCTCTTCATTTCTCTGCTCTCCTGTGCTGCGCTAGGCTTCCTTTGCAGACCGTCCCGACGATTTTGCCGATGAGGCTATCGGTATATTTCGGAACGCATAAACCCTCAGACACACAGCTGGGCCTCCCCGCAGCCCGGACACTGTCCCCTCGCAACTCGAGGGTGGGGGCAGCAGGCCCGGCCACCCGACATGGTCAGTTCTCTGGCCCCAGCCGTGTGGCCTGCCGCTAGGCGGGCCCCACTGCTATTCGTCTGGGGACGGTGTTGGGTGAGGTTTTGAACGACGATCAGTAAATACATGATTCCCACAACTACAGTGGATGGAAGGCAAGAATAAATAAATAAATAAATAAATGCAGGGGGGGGGAAAAAATAAATAAATAAAATCAGGTAAAGCAAGACATGGTTCTTGCCCGCTGTCACGGCGGACTATGAGGGTTCAGGGAGGCCGGGGAGCGGGCGAGCAGGGTACAGCCACCGTCCGAGTCTGGCCGCCAGCTCTACCCGGCATGAGGGCCCTGCGGTCTTTGCCCCGCAGACACTGGGAACCGGCAGGAGGGCTTGCCGCCAGCTCCTTACATTTGCTTCGCTTCTCTTTCTTTTTCCTTGCTCTGCTTTGCTTTGCTCTGCTCTTCCGGGCACACTTTTGGTTTTCCTTCTCTCCTTTCCTCTGCTGTTCCTGCCCCTGCTTTGCTTTGCTTTGCCTCAGATTGCTTTGCTTTGATTCGTTTGCTTTGTCTTTCCTGGCAATGCTTTGCTTTTCCTCGTGCTACTTTGCTTCGCTTTCCTTTGCCTTGCTCTGCTTTTCTGGCCGTGCTTTGTTTGGTTTTGCTTTACTTTGCCTTCCCTCTTTGACACTGTTTTAGTTTTCCTCGTGCTGCCTTGCTTTCCCTTTCTCTGCTTTGCCTTCCCTGCGCATGCTTTCTTTTGCTTTTTCAGGCCACGCTTTCCTTTGTTTAGCTTTGCTTTGTATTCCTGGCACTGCTTCTCTTTTCCTTCTCTACGTTGCTTTGTTTTCCTACCCCCGCTGTGCTTCGCCTTGCCTCAATTTCTTTCTTTCCTTTGCTCTACCTTTCCTGGCCCTGCTTTGTTTTTGCTTGTGCTACTTTGCTCTGCTTTGCTTTGCCTTACTGTCATTTGCCTTTCCTGGCCATGCTTTGCTTTGCTTTTCTTACCCCTGCTTTTCTTTCCTTTTCTGGCCCTGCTTTCTTTTACTTTGCTTCACTTTGCCTTGAATTCCAGACAGTGCTTTGCTTTGTCTTGTGCTGCTTTGCTTTGTTTTGCATTGCTGTGCTTTGCATTCCCTGGCCCTCATTTTTGTTTTTCTTCCCCCTCCCCCCCCCCCCAACCCCCCCCCCCCCCGCCCCCCCCCCCGCCATGCTTTCCTTTGTTTTGCTTTGCTTTGTGTTCCTGGCTCTGCTATGCATTTCTTTGTGCTGTTTTGCTCTGCTTTGCTTTGCCTTGCTCTGCTTTGCCTTTCCTGGCCATGCTTTGCTTTGCTTTTTCTGGCCCTACTTTGCTTTGGTTTTTTTGTTTGTTCGGTTCTTTTTTTTTTACCCTTTTTCCTTTGTTTTTTTCTGGCCGTGCTTTGCTTTTCCTTATGCCACTTTCTTTTCCCTAGCGGGGCTTTGCTTTGCCTTGCTCTGCTTTCCTCCGCATTGCTCTGCTCTGCTCTGCTTTGCTGCTCTAGGCTCCTTTTGCAGACCGTCCCACCGATTTTGCCGACGAGTCGATCGGTGTATTTAGAAACACGTAAACCCTCAGACGCACACCTTGACCTCCCCCCACCTCGGCGACTGTCCCCTCGGAACTGGCGGACGAGGGGACAGGGATCTGACCACCGGGCCGGGTCTATTCTGTGGCCCCCGCTGTCCGGCGAGCCGCCAGGTGGGCCCCGTTGCTATTCGTCTGGGGAGGGTGGGGGTTGCGAACGACGCTAAGTAACTACGTGATTCCTAAAAGTAAAGGGGGAAACAGACAACGATTATTATTATTATTACTACTACTCTTTTTATTATGTTTTCGTTATATATATATTTACTCTTATTTAGTACTTTCTTTTGTAATAACTCTTAAGTAGTATATATAATATTATATACCTATGGATCGTTTATGTAACGATAAAAAGCTAAAGCAAACCGGCCGGGCAGCCAGCCACACCGAGTCGCACAGGTGGCGAGCTGCTCGTGACCGAGCGGGAGCCTCTTATGTCAGAGCGGCCGGCGGCCGGAAGCAACCGGGGGCCGCTGCCACACCCTCGCCTTCTTGAACGCCCGCCTCCCCGTAACCCGGCAACGGGCCCCTCCCTATTCGTCTGGGGCGGGTGGGGGGTGCGATTTCGAACGACACTAAGGAACTACACGTTTCGTATTCACAGCACTGTTTTTCTTTGCTTTGCTTTTCCTGGCCCTGCTTTGCTTTGCTTTGCATTCGTGGCACCGCTTTGTTTTTCCCGGCCCTGTTTTGCTTTGTTTTTACTGACCCCGATTCCTTTTGCTTTTCCTGGCCCTGCTTGACTTTTCTTTGCCCGATAAGGCTTTCTTTTTCCTCGCAGGGTTTGCTTTGCTTTGCCTTGCTCTGCTTTGCCTTCCCTGGCCCTGCTACGTTTTGCTTCTTCCGGCCACGCTTTCCTTTGCTTAGCTTTGCTTCGTATTCCTGGCGCCGCTTTGCTTTTTCTTCTCTGCTTTGCTTTGCTTCTCCTACCCCTGCTGTGCTTCGCCTCGCCTCAAAGTCCTTTGCTTTGCCTTTCCTGGCCCTGCTTTGCTTTTCCTCGCGCTACTTTGCTTTGCCTTGGTCTGCTTTGCTTTTCCTTGCCGTGCTTTGTTTTGTTTTGCTCTGCTTTGTAATCACCGCATCGCCTTGCTTTCCTTGGCCCTGCATTTTTTTTTTTATTTTTTTTTTTCTCTGTCCCTCTTTGTTTAGCTTTCCCTGGACCTGCTTTGCTTTGCTTTGCGTTCGCGGCACCTCTTTTCTTTTCCTGGACCTCCTTTGCTTGGGTTTTTCTTGCCCTTCTTTGTTTTGCTTTTCCCGGCCCTGCCTTGCTTTGTTTGGCTTTATTTCGTATTCATGACGCCGCTTTTCTTTTCCTGGACCTCCTTTGCTTGGGTTTTTCTCGCCCTTCTTTGTTTTGATTTCCTGGCCCTGCTTTGCTTTGTTTTTACTGACCCCGATTCCTTTTGCTTTTCCTGGCCCTGCTTGACTTTTCTTTGCCCGATAAGGCTTTCTTTTTCCTCGCAGGGTTTGCTTTGCTTTGCCTTGCTCTGCTTTGCCTTCCCTGGCCCTGCTACGTTTTGCTTCTTCCGGCCACGCTTTCCTTTGCTTAGCTTTGCTTCGTACTCCTGGCGCAGCTTTGCTTTTTCTTCTCTGCTTTGCTTTGCTTCTCCTACCCCTGCTGTGCTTCGCCTCGCCTCAAAGTCCTTTGCTTTGCCTTTCCTGGCCCTGCTTTGCTTTTCCTTGTGCTACTTTGCTCTGCTTTGCTTTGCCTTACTGTCATTTGCCTTTCCTGGCCATGCTTTGCTTTGCTTTTCTTACCCCTGCTTTTCTTTCCTTTTCTGGCCCTGCTTTGTTTTACTTTGCTTCACTTTGCCTTGAATTCCAGACAGTGCTTTGCTTTGTCTTGTGCTGCTTTGCTTTGTTTTGCATTGCTGTGCTTTGCATTCCCTGGCCCTCTTTTTTTTTTCTCATTCTTCGCCCCCCCCCCCTTCTCCCCCCGCCCCCCCCCCCCCCCCCCCCCGGCCATGCCTTCCTTTGTTTTGCTTTGCTTTGTGTTCCTGGCTCTGCTATGCATTTCTTTGTGCTGCTTTGCTCTGCTTTGCCTTTCCTGGCCATGCTTTGCTTTGCTTTTTCTGGCCCTACTTTGCTTTGTTTTTTTTGTTTGTTTGTTTGTTTTTTGTTTTTTGTTTTTTGTTTTTTTTACCCTTTTTCCTTTGTTTTTTCTGGCCGTGCTTTGCTTTTTCTTATGCCGCTTTCTTTTCCCTAGCGGGGCTTTGCTTTGCCTTGCTCTGCTTTCCTCCGCATTGCTCTGCTCTGCTCTGCTTTGCTGCTCTAGGCTCCTTTTGCAGACCGTCCCACCGATTTTGCCGACGAGTCGATCGGTGTATTTAGAAACACGTAAACCCTCAGACGCACACCTTGACCTCCCCCCACCTCGGCGACTGTCCCCTCGGAACTGGCGGACGAGGGGACAGGGATCTGGCCACCGGGCCGGGTCTATTCTGTGGCCCCCGCTGTCCGGCGAGCCGCCAGGTGGGCCCCGTTGCTATTCGTCTGGGGAGGGTGGGGGTTGCGAACGACGCTAAGTAACTACGTGATTCCTAAAAGTAAAGGGGGAAACTGACAACGATGATTATTATTATTGCTACTACTCTTTTTATTATGTTTTCGTTATATATATATTTACTCTTATTTAGTACTTTCTTTTGTAATAACTTTTAAGTAGTATATGTAATATTAAATATCTATCGATCGTTTATGTAACGATAAAAAGCTAAAGCAAACCGGCCGGGCAGCCAGCCACACCGAGTCGCACAGGTGGCGAGCTGCTCGTGACCGAGCGGGAGCCTCTTATGTCAGAGCGGCCGGCGGCCGGAAGCAACCGGGGGCCGCTGCCACACCCTCGCCTTCTTGAACGCCCGCCTCCCCGTTACCCGGCAACGGGCCCCTCCCTATTCGTCTGGGGCGGGTGGGGGGTGCGATTTCGGACGACACTAAGGAACTACACGTTTCGTATTCACAGCGCTGTTTTTCTTTGCTTTGCTTTTCCTGGCCCTGCTTTGCTTTGCTTTGCATTCGTGGCACCGCTTTGTTTTTCCCGGCCCTGTTTTGCTTTGTTTTTACTGACCCCGATTCCTTTTGCTTTTCCTGGCCCTGCCTGACTTTTCTTTGCCCGATAAGGCTTTCTTTTTCCTTGCAGGGTTTGCTTTGCTTTGCCTTGCTCTGCTTTGCCTTCCCTGGCCCTGCTACGTTTTGCTTCTTCCGGCCACGCTTTCCTTTGCTTAGCTTTGCTTCGTATTCCTGGCGCAGCTTTGCTTTTTCTTCTCTGCTTTGCTTTGCTTCTCCTACCCCTGCTGTGCTTCGCCTCGCCTCAAAGTCCTTTGCTTTGCCTTTCCTGGCCCTGCTTTGCTTTTCCTTGTGCTACTTTGCTCTGCTTTGCTTTGCCTTACTGTCATTTGCCTTTCCTGGCCATGCTTTGCTTTGCTTTTCTTACCCCTGCTTTTCTTTCCTTTTCTGGCCCTGCTTTGTTTTACTTTGCTTCACTTTGCCTTGAATTCCAGACAGTGCTTTGCTTTGTCTTGTGCTGCTTTGCTTTGTTTCGCATTGCTGTGCTTTGCATTCCCTGGCCCTCTTTTTTTTTTTCTTTCTTCGCCCCCCCCCCCTTCTCCCCCCGCCCCCCCCCCCCCCCCCCCCCCCCCCCGGCCATGCCTTCCTTTGTTTTGCTTTGCTTTGTGTTCCTGGCTCTGCTATGCATTTCTTTGTGCTGCTTTGCTCTGCTTTGCTTTGCCTTGCTCTGCATTCCCTGGCCCTCATTTTTTTTTTTTTTTCTCCCCCCCCCACCCCGGCCATGCCTTCCTTTGTTTGCTTTGCTTTGTGTTCCTGGCTCTGCTATGTATTTCTTTGTGCTGCTTTGCTCTGCTTTGCCTTTCCTGGCCATGCTTTGCTTTGCTTTTTCTGGCCCTACTTTGCTTTGTTTTTTTTGTTTGTTTGTTTGTTTTTTGCTTTTTGGTTTTTTTTTTTTTACCCTTTTTCCTTTGTTTTTTCTGGCCGTGCTTTGCTTTTCCTTATGCCACTTTCTTTTCCCTAGCGGGGCTTTGCTTTGCCTTGCTCTGCTTTCCTCCGCATTGCTCTGCTCTGCTCTGCTTTGCTGCTCTAGGCTTCTTTTGCAGACCGTCCCACCGATTTTGCCGACGAGTCGATCGGTGTATTTAGAAACACGTAAACCCTCAGACGCACACCTTGACCTCCCCCCACCTCGGCGACTGTCCCCTCGGAACTGGCGGACGAGGGGACAGGGATCTGGCCACCGGGCCGGGTCTATTCTGTGGCCCCCGCTGTCCGGCGAGCCGCCAGGTGGGCCCCGTTGCTATTCGTCTGGGGAGGGTGGGGGTTGCGAACGACGCTAAGTAACTACTCGATTCGTAAAAGTAAAGGGGGAGACTGACAACGATTATTATTACTACTACTCTTTTTATTATGTTTTCGTTATATATATATTTACTCTTATTTAGTACTTTCTTTTGTAATAACTTTTAAGTAGTATACGTAATATTAAATATCTATCGATCGTTTATATAACGATAAAAAGCTAAAGCAAACCGGCCGGGCAGCCAGCCACACCGAGTCGCACAGGTGGCGAGCTGCTCGTGACCGAGCGGGAGCCTCTTATGTCAGAGCGGCCGGCGGCCGGAAGCAACCGGGGGCCGCTGCCACACCCTCGCCTTCTTGAACGCCCGCCTCCCCGTTACCCGGCAACGGGCCCCTCCCTATTCGTCTGGGGCGGGTGGGGGGTGCGATTTCGGACGACACTAAGGAACTACACGTTTCGTATTCACAGCGCTGTTTTTCTTTGCTTTGCTTTTCCTGGCCCTGCTTTGCTTTGCTTTGCATTCGTGGCACCGCTTTGTTTTTCCCGGCCCTGTTTTGCTTTGTTTTTACTGACCCCGATTCCTTTTGCTTTTCCTGGCCCTGCCTGACTTTTCTTTGCCCGATAAGGCTTTCTTTTTCCTCGCAGGGTTTGCTTTGCTTTGCCTTGCTCTGCTTTGCCTTCCCTGGCCCTGCTACGTTTTGCTTCTTCCGGCCACGCTTTCCTTTGCTTAGCTTTGCTTCGTATTCCTGGCGCAGCTTTGCTTTTTCTTCTCTGCTTTGCTTTGCTTCTCCTACCCCTGCTGTGCTTCGCCTCGCCTCAAAGTCCTTTGCTTTGCCTTTCCTGGCCCTGCTTTGCTTTTCCTCACGCTACTTTGCTTTGCCTTGGTCTGCTTTGCTTTTCCTTGCCGTGCTTTGTTTTGTTTTGCTCTGCTTTGTATTCACCGCATCGCCTTGCTTTCCTTGGTCCTGCATTTTTTTTTTTTTTTTTTTCTCTGTCCCTCTTTGTTTAGCTTTCCCTGGACCTGCTTTGCTTTGCTTTGCGTTCGCGGCACCTCTTTGCTTTTCGCGGACCTCCTTTGCTTGGGTTTTTCTCGCCCTTCTTTGTTTTGCTTTTCCCGGCCCTGCCTTGCTTTGTTTGGCTTTATTTCGTATTCATGACGCCTCTTTTCTTTTCCTGGACCTCCTTTGCTTGGGTTTTTCTCGCCCTTCTTTGTTTTGCTTTTCCTGGCCCTGCTTTGCTCTGTTTGGCTTTACTTTGTGTTCAGGACGCCGCTTTTCTTTTCCTGGACCTCCTTTGCTTTGGTTTCTCTCGCCCCCTGCTTCGTTTTGCTTTTCCTGGCCCTCCTTGACTTTGCTTTTCTTCGTTCCGCTTTCTTTCCCCTAGCGGGGCTTTGCTCTGTCTCGCTCCGCTTTCCTCTGCAACGCTCTGCTCTGCTTTGCTGCGCTAGGCTTCCTTTGCGGACCGTCCCGCCGATTTTGCCGACGAGTCGATCGGTGTGTATTTACGA
>NC_139742.1:0-2500 GCF_964211835.1 Anser anser | reverse complement strand
TTTTCAAGAGTCCCGCAGCGAGGCACCCGAGAGCAACCGACTTTTACCTCGACGTAACTGGAGGCAGAAAGAAACAGCGACGCCTACGACACCTTCCGAGCCGTCGCACGACCTACTCATCTACCGCTAGCCCCACGGCACGCCGCCGTCCCGTCCGAGTCAGGGTAGACGTGGCCGCCGTTCCCACAGCCCGACCGTCAGCGACCTCCTCCAGGCGGGCAGACGGGGCGCCCTCGGTAGGACACGGGTAGACCAGGCGGCCACAGGGGGACACGGTACACCTCCCGACCGCGGGAGGACACGGGGAGACCCGCCGGCCGGGACCGAACGCCGTCGGTCTGCCTTCCTTCGCTTTTCGCACGGGCCGTTCCGGCCCTTTTCGGAACTTTTCGGGCCTTTTCGGACCTTTCCGGCGCTTTTCGATGCTTTTCGCGTGGACGGACCCACTCGGGAACCGCGCGACCGACCGACAGACGGATGCCTTCGGACGCGCGCGCGCGCGCGCGCGCCCGTCGGTGCCGGGCAGACCCCGACGCCGTTCTCGCGGCCGGCCCCGCTGCAGCGACCCCTACAGGTCGCCACGGGCTACGCAAACATGGCGACCGCGGCCGGGTAGACCTGGCGGCCGCGGGAGGACACGGGTACGTCAGGCGGCCGCGAGGGGGCGCGGGGGGGGCCCGGTAGACCTGGCGGCCGCAGGAGAACACGGGGAGACTAGGCGGCCACGGGAGGACGCGGCACACCCGGCGACCGCAGGAGGACACCGGCAGACCCGCCGGCCGGGACCGAACGCCGTCGGTCGGTCTGCCTTCCTTCGCTTTTCGTACGGGCCGTTCCGGCCCTTTTCGGACCTTTCCGGCGCTATTCGGTGCTTTTCGCGTGGACGGACCCACTCGGGAACCGCGCGACCGACCGACAGACGGATGCCTTTGGACGTGCGCGCGCGCGTCCCTCGGTGCCGGGCAGACCCCGACGCCGTTCTCGCGGCCGGCCCCGCTGCAGCGACCCCTACAGGTCGCCACGGGCTATGCAAACACGGCGACCGCATAGACCCGGCGGCCGCAGGAGGACACGGGGAGACTAGGCGGCCACAGGAGGACGCGGTACACCCGGCAACCGCAGGAGGACACCGGCAGACCCGCCGGCCGGGACCGAACGCCGTCGGTCGGTCTGCCTTCCTTCGCTTTTCGTACGGGCCGTTCCGGCCCTTTTCGGCCCTTTTCGGGCCTTTTCGCACCTTTCCGGCACTTTTCGGTGCTTTTCGCCTGGGCGGACCCACTCGGGAATCGCTTGACCGACCGACCGACCGACCGACGGACGCCTTTGGACATGCGCGCGCATGCGTCCTTC
This sequence comes from Anser anser, assembly GCF_964211835.1. Classification (NCBI taxonomy): domain Eukaryota; kingdom Metazoa; phylum Chordata; class Aves; order Anseriformes; family Anatidae; genus Anser; species Anser anser. Next base: position 1,150 of record NC_139742.1, on the reverse strand, counting down.
GGCTTCCGGGTAGACCCGGACGCCGTTCTCGGCCAGGCGTTTGCCTCTGACGTCAGAGCGACGGGCGGCCCGAGGCAACCGGGGGCCGCGGCCGCGAGCTCGCCTTCTCGAACACCCGCCTCCCCGTAGCCCGGCTACCGGCCCCTATTCGCCTGGGGCGGGTTGGGCTGGGGGGGAGCGACTTTGCACCACGCTAAGCAACTACACGTTTCGTTTTCACAGCACTGTTTTGCTTTGATATGCTTCTCCTGCCACTGCTACGCGTTGCTTTTCCTGACCCTGCTTGACTCTGCTTTTCCTGATAAGGCTTTCTTTTCCTTCCGAGGCTTTCCTTCGTCTCGCATTTCTTCCCTTTGCACTGCCGACCGTACCCGGCATGAGGGCCCTGCGGTCTTTGCCCCGCAGACGCCGGGAACCGGCAGGAGGGCTGGCCGCCAGCTCCTTGCATTTGCTTCGCTTCTCTTTGTTTCTCCTTGCTTTGCTTTGCTTTGCTCTGCTCTTCCGGGCACAGTTTTGCTTTTCCTTCTCTGCGTTCCTCTGCTGTTCTCGCCCCTGCTTTGCTTTCCTTTGCCTCAGATTGCTTTGCCTCAGATTGCTTTGCTTTTTTTTTGTTGTTGTTGTTGTTTCTTTTTTTCTTCTTCTTCTTTTTTTTTTTTTTTTTTTTTTGTTAATATAGATACATATTCATTTTATTGCTTTGTTTTATTTTTGGACCTTTTGGCTTTGGTTTTCCTGGCCGCGCTTTGCTTTGCCTGGCCCTGCTTGTCATTTCTTTTCATTATGCCGCATTCTTTTCCCTAGCAGGGCTTTGCTTTGCGTTGCTCGGCTTTCCTCTTCATTTCTCTGCTCTCCTGTGCTGCGCTAGGCTTCCTTTGCAGACCGTCCCGACGATTTTGCCGATGAGGCGATCGGTATATTTCGGAACGCATAAACCCTCAGACACACAGCTGGGCCTCCCCGCAGCCCGGACACTGTCCCCTCGCAACTCGAGGGTGGGGGCAGCAGGCCCGGCCACCCGACATGGTCAGTTCTGTGGCCCCAGCCGTGTGGCCTGCCGCTAGGCGGTCCCCACTGCTATTCGTCTGGGGACGGCGTTGGGTGAGGTTTTGAACGACGATCAGTAACTACATGATTCCCACAACTACATTGG